>NW_025407976.1:413531-423794 GCF_008403515.1 Naegleria fowleri
AAAGGCATAAATTTCTCAAACCACACTCACAGAGTATCTTTCTCTTCTTCTCCATTCAACAATGTTTTAAATTCACACATCAATACATGATGACAAATAGGTTTTGAATAATTCATTTCACATCTCATTTTGTCAATTCGAACACCAATATGAAACAAGAATTTAAAATCCATAAAAGTCAAAATATAAAACCAAAGGACATGATCAAAGGCAATGAGAGAATATTCTTGTCGAAAGAGTGATTTCTTTTTGAAATTCTTTTTGGAGCGTTGATGTTTCAGTACAACAACAAGTTCATGATCATCCAATTGGTCCAATAAGGCAAAAGACATTTTTTTTATAATTTTTTTTAATATTTCAATGAATGTAAAATTTCAAAATTGTTGAATGAATTGAAATCGATTTTGATTACTTCTTTTCCAAACGAACGTTTCATTAAAAAGACGACAATTTGAAACGAGCTCGAAGTTTGGTCTCTCTGTGTGTGATCTTGTCTGATGAGTGCACCTTTGCCAAATTCAATCCACATTTTTCACGTGCTGTCAACTGTCATAAAAAAATGATTGAAAAGCCAAGAACCAGCGGTGACTCTTCACAACAACAGCCACTGTTCAACCACATTCCCCATTCCTACCGACTCCACTTTGCTTATTTTTCCAATGTCAGCTCCAGTCAAAAGGACATTTCCTCCTCATGTATGGATTCATCTCCTCCTCCCAAACATGAATCCCATCACTATTCCACACTCGTTCTTGCATCCTCTTCCCATACAACAACAACAACAACAACATTGAATTCTGTCACGTCATCTGTTCATTCTCCACAACAACAATCATCCTATGAATCTATTTCTTCTTCTTGGATGATGACATCTTCTCCGTCTTCCGCCAATTTCCTCCTCTCTTCAAAATTAAATCCCAAATTAATTCCCTATAAATCCTTTCATATTGAGGATCGAAAGGAGTTGAATCATTCATTGAATCATTCACTCGTAGATGATGCTTCTACAACGAATAGTACAACTCTAAATTCTAATCATCATGGTGGTGATGATGGAAATGGTCTCTCACTCTATGAATACACACTTCATTCCATCACTCATAGGATGAGTCATCATTCACAACAACAACAACAACAACAACATTCACAACAACATCAACACCATTCAGATATCGCTGCCACATCTACTTTCAAACAACATTTCAGCAATAATACCATTCCATCAATCTCTCCAACAACAATAGCTTCACATCATCATGGAACGACACCATCATCACTTCACACCACATCCACTACAACACCAATGACTCCTCCTCCTCCTCCTCATTATTTGAGTCATCATTATTCAGTGTCACCTGTGCAATCACCTGCCTCTGAATCACATTTGAATACGAGTACTTCATTTTCAGATTTTGAAGATTTGGTTTTAATGCAAAAGAGAAATGAAGAAATATTGGATGATGACCTGATGGAGGATGATGAGGATTTGACATCTGACAGTGAAGATGAAGATAATATCGAGTATTGTGTTGCAAGATATATTCATTTTGGTGAAAATTCTGAAACATTGATTCAATCTGTTTTGAATAATGAAGGAGAGTTGAAAAAGAAGGTATGTGTGAACCATGATGTGTTTTTAATCATTGTTGTAAATATTTCATGTCACAATTCCAGTTCGTTGAATTGCTTTCACTTTCCTATCATGTCAATATCGCTCAACTCTATGACTTGTATTTGGTGGTAGATGAAAGTTCAAATCCATTCAAAATTACTGGTCTACTCTATACGATGGAATATATACCATCGAGTATCAAATTAACAGAATTACTTTTGAGTCCTACTGTCAGTACTTCAACCAATTCTACTATTGCTTCAACTGTCAGTACTTCAACTCAACAATCATCTTGTCAAAAGAGTGTAATGCATTCAATGAATCATACTTTTATGGAAAATGCATGTGTGACACCAGATTGTGCAGTTCACATATTTAATCAATTCTTAGAAGTCTTGATGATGTTTCACTCTAAAAACAAGGTCTTTCCAAACAAGTTCATGACAAGTCATTTATTAGAAAATAACATGTTCATCAGAGGAAATGTGTCCAGTGAATTACAAAAACATGTTGGAATTTATTTGAATGTTGAAAGTTATTTATTGTCAATATTGAATCAAAGTGTTGTTGTTGTTGAACAAGACATTGAATCTGGCAAGATGGAAAATATATGGAATGCAGGCTATTTACTTTTCAAACTCATTGTTCAAAAAGATTGTCCCAAGTTAACGATGGGTTCGATCGATGAAGAAAAAACAAATTCCATTCTTGAAGAGAATTGCAGTGATCGAAGAATTGTGTCACTTGTCATGAATATTTTAACCAATGACACCAGTAAGAGACCACAAAGTGTGTCAGAAATTCTCTATTCACCATGGTTGTTACGATTTAAAAAATTTAGATTGTTCACAGACATGAAACAACGACAACAACTCATTGAATCCATGAATCATCAAATTCAATTCCATGAACGAATGAAAACAACAATGAATCAGTTATTGACTCCACTTTTGTCATCAAGACATTTGACAGCAGATCATCAGGAGAATGAGACTGGAAATGTCGTGAATGGTGGCCTCAACATTACGGCAACAACGACAGCATTGACAAATTTAGACTCGAATCGAATCATGAATGGAAGTGCTTCTGCTGCTCGTCATCCAAGAAAAGGAACTTTGACTGCTGTGAATCAAAAGAAGAGAATGAGTTTGAAATTGTACTATTCAACTGTATCTGCTGAATTGAATCAGCATCAACATGAAGAAGCTCATCAAACGAGAAATGGTGCTGCAAGTCCTACCTCATCGCCTCTCACTCGAAAGAATTCATCAAAATCCAATTTGATGGTTGGCATGTTTAAACATCAAAAATCAAAAACAGAAGTGTCAAAACCATCTCGTGATCCAAAAGAGAATGTTAATGTTGATGAATATTATCAATTGATGTTAAAGCAACAGAAACAAAGCTTTAAATTTGACACCAGTGTTAAGCATAACTACTTTGGAGTGACCAATAATCAAAAGACGGTTACATTGCTTCAAAACAAGATGTTTGGATCGGATTACTACACGATTCGGTATGTGTTTGTTTTGAAATGTGTTTGTTTTGAATTGTTTTATTATTAATAACATTGTTAATCATCCAATGTCATACACTTTAGCTGTGAACAAAAGATCACTCCACTAAATAACGAAATTCAAATCAAAATTGACAAGGTGAACGCCGACAATGAAATTGTTGTTGGGATAATTTCAAAAGACTACGACCACAAAATTTCAACCAGAAGTGGAATTTTAGGCAGTAAAAAGCTGCCCAATTCTTACGGCCTCAATTTTGTTTCTGGTCAGGTAGGCCACAACGATCAATGGAACAAGTTTGCCAAAAGTAAGCTGCTAAGAGATAAGGCGATCGTGGTTCTAAACTTCAATTTCGATAAGAGAAGTTTGAATGTCAAAATGATTCTAGATGATGCCATCTCTGATTTAGGCACATGTTTTGATGATAGTATTGACATCAAGATTGAATGGTATTTTGCTGTTTCCCTTTACCGAGAAAAGACTGCCCTCACGATTGTATAATAAATTCAAATCTTGTGACGAGTGTAATTATGAATCCTCGACCTTTGTATCAGCAACGTTTCGAAAACCAGTTTATTCAAATTAGTAGTCAGCTGGTTGTTCTTCAGCGTTTGCTTCACCCTCAGCATTTTCATCGAATTCTCCATCTTCTTCAGCTGTAGCATCTTGGTATTGTTGGTATTCAGAGACCAAGTCGTTCATGTTGGATTCAGCTTCAGTGAATTCCATTTCATCCATACCCTCACCAGTGTACCAGTGCAAGAAAGCCTTTCTTCTGAACATGGCAGTGAATTGTTCAGAGACTCTCTTGAACATTTCTTGAATAGCAGTGGAGTTACCAATGAAAGTAGCGGCCATCTTCAAACCTCTTGGTGGAATGTCGCAAACAGATGACTTGATGTTGTTTGGAATCCATTCAACAAAGTATGAGCTGTTCTTGTTTTGAACGTTGAGCATTTGTTCATCAACTTCCTTAGTACTCATTCTACCTCTGAACATGGCAGAAGCGGTCAAATATCTACCGTGTCTTGGATCAGAAGCAGCCATCATATTCTTAGCATCGAACATTTGTTGAGTCAATTCTGGGACAGTCAAAGCTCTGTATTGTTGAGATCCTCTTGAGGTCAATGGAGCGAATCCGATCAAGAAGAAGTGAAGACGTGGGAATGGAATCAAGTTAACTGCCAACTTTCTCAAATCAGAGTTCAATTGACCTGGGAAACGCAAGCAGCAAGTAACTCCAGACATGACAATTGAGACCAAATGGTTCAAATCGCCAAATGTTGGTGTAGTAAGCTTCAAAGTTCTAAAGCAAATATCATACAAAGCCTCATTGTCAATACACATGACTTCATCAGCATTTTCAACAAGTTGGTGAACAGAGAGAGTAGCATTGTATGGTTCAACGACAGTATCAGAGACCTTTGGTGATGGGAAGACAGAGAAGGTCATCATCATTCTGTCTGGATACTCTTCTCTAATCTTGGAAATCAACAAAGTACCCATTCCTGAACCAGTACCACCTCCCAATGAGTGAGCAATTTGGAAACCTTGCAAACAGTCGCAGCTTTCAGCTTCCTTTCTCACCACATCCAAAACTGAATCAATCAATTCAGCTCCTTCAGTGTAGTGTCCCTTAGCCCAGTTGTTACCTGCTCCGGTTTGACCAAAGACAAAGTTATCTGGTCTAAAGATTTGACCGTATGGACCAGCTCTGACAGAGTCCATTGTACCTGGTTCCAAGTCCATCAAAATTGCACGAGGGACATATCTTCCACCAGTTGCTTCATTGTAGTAAACATTAATTCTTTCCAATTGCAAGTCGGAATCACCACCGTATGCACCAGTTGGATCCACACCGTGTTCATCAGAGATGACTTCCCAGAATTTAGCACCAATTTGATTACCACATTGGCCTGCTTGGATGTGCACAATTTCTCTCATGGTTGTTGTTGTTGCTGAGATGTTGTAGTTGTTGGTTTTTTTGCTAAGGCTTGCTCTGGGAAGGTTGGCGGTTTAAGGAAAAAACGACTGTAAAGTTTACAACTCCAATAGCCAATGGTTTGTTTTGGCGCACTGAACTATGAACTCGTACGACGAGCCAACACAACCAAATTAGTATTAATTTTTGTAATAATTGACATTATGCAACAGAGCTCGAGTTTGGTGAGATTTATACTACAAATTTTGTCAAACTGTTGTTTGTGTTGATAACATACACCCTGTCATCTACTTATTTTTTAGCCATTGTTTCCAATCGATCAACTTGTTTCTCAATAGCAACTACAAAAGCTTCCAACTTTTTCAGATATTCGGGATCTAACACATCATCTGTAGATAATTTTGCTGTTCCAGAAGATTTTAATGGCACAGATGGAGTGGTGCTGCTACTTGGAGGAGGTGTTGCTACCTTTTGTGGTGAAGACTCTTTTGGTGATGACGATGATGACTTATCGGATGGAGGCACTGCAGAAGCTGATTCTTTCATTGGAGTTTGTGTTGAAATTGCTCCTTTCTTTTGTGGAGGAACACTGAAAGTAGTGGATGGAGGTGTGGCAACCTTCTGTGGTTCCTGTGTGGGTGCTGTGGTTTTTGGTTCTTCCTTTTTCACAGTGGAAGAAGTGGTGGAGACTGGTTTTTTAACAGGTACCGATGAGTTGTTTGCTTCTTGTGATTTATTCTCCCATTGACTGAGCAATCCTGCAATTTTGCCTGGCATCTTGTTGTTGTTGTTCTGTGAAATTTGAATATTTTTTTAATTGATGAAATTTGCGATGGTGTGATGACTGATGACTGCCAAAGTACAAAGAAAGACAAGCTCACAGCATTACAACCAATTTTTTCATCTCAAGAATAGCTCTCCTTTCACCTTTTCCAAATCTCTAACATGAATCATGACCATGACAACAAACATCAAATAGAAAAGAGCAACACCCAAGAAAACAAATCCTCCAGATTGCCAGAACAACTGATGAATGAAGAGAGGAGTGTCAGCAAATCCGTGCATGATTGCGAGATTGGCAATGACTAAGGTAATAATGCTCACAGCTCCACCAAAACCACATAGAGTTGCAAACATGTACTTGCGATTGGTTCTCATATTTTCTATCCATTTGATTTTTGGAAATACAAAGAACATTAGGATTGCCTCCAAGATGATCAAGCAACAATTAATCCAAGCCCTTTTTGTCAACAAGATCATGAATGTTTAAGAAAAATTGAAAAGTTGAGAAAAAACTTACCATGCCAACCATCTCCACCATAAATCATGCCACAAAGCAATAAATGTGAAAATAATCCACACGCTCCAAACTTTTGATTTGCTTCCTCCAAGAGGAATATAGAGATACTTTAGAATCCACAAGTACAAGGATCTATGCCACGATCTCCAAAAATCTGACACCAAATAATTATTATTCACGCATCGGTTCATATTCTCTGGAGGATTAATTCCATCCCAAAGCGACCATAACCTAAAAAGTCTCCAAATGATTAAAAATTTCATATACATAAATGTAAGAGTGGATATGCCAACACACCCTACATCAAATGGAGCGAGACTTGCTTGAGGTCCAACCCATGAATTAGATTTCCACAGACCCTTTTCATTAAATCCAACAGTGTAAAATAGGTGAAGATATATTTCGAGTAATACAATGTAAGAGATCAATCGGATGGTGTGCCATATTAATTGCTTATATGAAAGCTCTTTTGAGTTGAATATTTAACATAGGATATGAATGCAGTATAGCCACACACTGGTCCTCCCACAAATAATGGTACATAGAAAAGATACGCAAAATAATGTAATAAATTAAAATCAGCTTCAACATTCAATGTTGATTCTTGTCTTTGACGATATTCAGACCACTTTTCTTCGTCTTTTTTTAACAGATATGCCATCTGAGGGTACCTTTCGAAGTTGTTCAGAATAATCCATATTGTAGCTAATGAGTCTACAAAACATGATATTGAAATAGGTTTCCCAGCTGAGCACGCCTCTATTACTCTCCAAGTAGGAAGGTAAAAAGAAATTATAAAATCGATATCCATCATAGTATTTGCTTGTGAATAATATTGATAAATTAAATAACCAGGAAAATAAATCATTGAGCTTGCTTTTCTTGAATACTTTTCCAATTCCATAATTAAAAGAGCAATTGCTATTAGAAAGATTGAGCAGTTTCCGTACAGAAAATACACAAATCCAATGGAAAATACTATATTATAAATTAATATTGGTTTAACATTCTGAATTCAAATCATTGTAATGTGTGTGACAGTGTCCACAACACACTTACAGTTGGAAATATGAAGTGTCTTATTGCTCTAGAAATCGACACGAAAATTACTGCTCCTATTAAAAGCATTGGTATGAATTGTCGAAAGCTGTCCCACTGTGGATCTGTCAAATCCTATTCATTTGCATCATCATCATGAATAATAAATATTTGAAATTTTGAAGTTTAAGTCTCGTATAGGATGATTATCGGAATAGACTACAAACCTGAAGCATGCCCATAAACCATCCTTCTCTCAGTCGTAATGGAAAGAAAACATTTCCATATTGAACAAATTCTCTAGAAATATTGTATGATCTGTAGATGATCACAAGAGCACCAAGAATTGTAACAACAAGGCTCACATAGAATAATGGTTTTGGAATGATTGGCTCATACTTTTTTCTACTAGTAGCCGGAGCAGAAGAAGATAACATGTTTTCTTCTCCAGAAGTTGTTGTTATTGGTGATGGTGATTCCAAAATAATGGGACTACAATGAGATGAGTCGACTGGCGAGTGTGCGGGTTGATGGTTCCTCTCGTTGTTCATACACCTATTTTTGTTGTCTCTTCAATCAGATGATCCGAGTGGTCAGGCGATGAAACTCCTCATACTTCCTGCATGATCCAAATGAATGACAAAAATCATCTTGTTGGACTTTTCGCAGAATGCAAAAGTAAAGGAACAAAATTTGATGATTATACCATTTTCCTTACCTTAACAGGCATCATCCAAATGTTTACACAATTTTAGATGTTTCAAAACACTCAAGTATCAATGTCTCTATCCAAGTGCAAACCAGATTATGTTATCTTCAGTTTTTACAAATGGTTCGGATATCCAACAGGTATCGGCGTTTTATGAATTCGTAAAATGAAAAATCTATGTCAATGGAGCAAAAGTCGTTCACATCTACAATGAAGATAACATTGGAAAGACAAGCATGATCATGAATATGAACGTTTTTAACAGCAGAGGACAAACGGTTGAATACTCTCAAGAACTATTGTTCTCTCGAATTGTTCAATATCAGAATTGGACAGTTTCAGGAGTTATCCAATTAAGGGATGTGGGGCCATGAAACTCTTTCAAGAACACAGATACGATACACACAAAAATGTGACCAGTTGGAATTAACACAACGATACAGGAACTTACTTGGATTGAGATTGGGCAATTCTCTTTACCATGTTGGATGATGCAACTTTTTGTGGACGATGGCATTATGAATATTCTGTGTACTCGGATGACGTCAATGAAAAACTCATGCTTTATTGGCAAATCGGTTCGACTCGTTCGAAGAAAAAAGAGTGACAATGAAATCCTCGTTTTCCAATGAGGGACTGTTTTTAATTTTAAATGAGTCTTCGTTGATCGATCTAAATCAATGATTGAAAAACTCTCAAAGTGCCACTGCAAACAACAACCAAAACTCAACCGATAGTATTGAGTGGTTATTCGATCAGACGAGACCAAACATTGTAATTCGAGGACTGGAAGCTTATGAAGAAGGCTAATAAAAACTCAAACAAGAACCTTTAAAAACTCTCAAACATACAGAAAACAAGAACATGGTGCAATGTTTGGTGTTTTGGCCAATCATTACATCAGTACTTAAGGAAGTGATGAGAAACCTGTAATGATGAAATTTTATTGAAAACAATGTACAATAAGACGAGCAGAAATTTAAAATTTTCCTTGAATTCCTTCTCCATTGGCATTCGAATTCGACGATTATTCATATTCATCAATATTGTCGATAAATGTAGCAAATATGGGTGTAATGTCATCCTGTTCCTCGAGTTTGATGATAGCATTTAATGCTGTCTTAAATGTCATATTATTTTTTGCATATTTTTTCCAAAATTTTACGAAATATTGTCTTCTTTGAGTCCCAATTAAGTTGCAACTATCGATAGAATCTTTGACAGTTGTGTCTGCAAAGTAGACAAAAACTTTCAACAAGGATTCATAGTCATAGATTTTGAGATAGGTTGAGGTTAATCTGTGTGTCCAATGTTCAGAATATTGTTCTGCGCAAAATGTTGAAGTGCCTGCAAAGTTTGAGTGGTGTTCTTCAATCCTTACAGAGAATCCAAAATCAATTAATAATGGAGTACTATCTGTTTTCATTATATTTTGAGGCCTAATATCTCTATGTAACACACCTGCTTGGTGAAAACTTTTTACCAATTCCACCAAAGCTTTCATTTCTGATTTAGATAAAGATGTACAGGGATAACACTTTTCCATCACAATCCAATAATTTCCATGCTCAACAATTTTTGGAAGAGGATTCACTCCTTTCTCGTCCAAAAAAGTAATAGTTTTTGTTTCTGTAATGATATGTGTGTTGTCGCTTGGTGTTTTGGCAAGTTTAATAATCTTACCATCTCCAAAATCAAACACCAACGACGTTGCTCCTGCAGTAATAAATTTTCCAAGTGTAAAGGTTCGATTGTCTGTCCATGTTTGTTGTGTTGGAGTGTTTAAAAGTCTTTTGAGATAACTATATCCATCAGAGTTCTGAATTCCAGTGGAGAAAAGACTCAATTTTGGACTTCTTGTGGTGATAATATTTTCCTCGCCCAGTTCTGTCATCGATTTTCTCATCTTCACAAAAATAATGTCCTTGAAGTTTGAAACGAATCCAAAAACATAGGACTTGTAGCTATCTTTGAGTGCCCTAAACATGTAATCACAAAGCTGGCCAAGGATATGTGGTGTTTCAATCACTTTTGTATCCTTTTTCAATTCTAAAAAACCTAGCGCCAAATGTTCTATTGCTCTGGGATCATTTTCTGTTAGGTTAAACATTTTGGGAATAAACGTAAAGTCGGGCTTTCTGTTAT
>NW_025407976.1:423804-448249 GCF_008403515.1 Naegleria fowleri
TTTTTTCATTGATTGTTAGAGAAATCATGTTTGAACTACTTGCTTGATCATTACTATTGATTTGTAATGCTGGAATAGTACTATTGTTGAATTGTGTTGATTCTTCTTCACTCTGAAAATTTTCAACAGAGACTGAAAGACGTTGATACAACTCCGATGTGGTTATTGTACTTTCTTCAGTCGTTACTCGATTTTCCAATTTCATTCTCTTTGTCTGTTCTTCCATCTCCTTTCTCTTTGTCTTCTCTTTTTCTCTTTCCGTCAAATACGTCAAATATTTTAAGTACGCCCCCAATTGTTCGGAATTTAATTGGGCAAAAGAGACGCTGGGACCAAATCGTCAGACATTTTTAATTTTTTTTAAAAAAAACAGGGGTGTCCAACTCTTCAGTAAAAATGACCAAGATGCGAGACAAGATTCTTCGCGAGCGCACTTTTATTTTTTACTCAGTTTACAACACCGACCAATTTTCAATACTTGTTTCAGAGTTGAACTGTTCGACAATTACGCAAGCTGAAACCAAGATTTTCATACAGTAGATGTTTCATTCCGTCTAGTTTCATATTCTTTAGTTTGGAATTGTGAGACCTAATATACAATAAATATCGGCCGTTAAAAAAAGGTGACAATGACTTTAGTTGAATTAAACATAAAGCCCGTGTAAAGTGCAAACAACCAACAAGAAATTCTAGAATAACAGGCCAATATACACTCAAGGATAATCTATTTGTTCTGCACTTTTGATGGGCTTGGTGTTAATTTCAAACTCTTCCAACTAATTGTTTTTGCTTTCATTCAACAGAAATTTTTTCGAAAAGAAAAATGAAACGAAGACGTTGCTGCCTTTGCTCCAAGAACGCTTTGCGAACCGTGCCAACAAATATCACCATACTCGGAACAGAAAAGTCCAATGCAACACCTTTGCTATGCAATACACATTACAACAATATCAATAATTTTAAAAACACCCACCACATCAGCAACCCTGTTACCATTGAAATTCAAAAACAACCAAAAGGAGTGAAAGATATCATTTCAATCGTTACCGATAAATTCGGTCAATGCAAACATTCCGACAACAAGTGCTGTAGTAATTGCAAAGAAGGTAATACGCGATGTAAAGGCATCTCTTTCGAAAAAGTGAGCCATTTATTAACAGTATCGGGAATCATATCACACAATGGCCACAGCTTCGGAAGTGTGAATTTCAATCATCATGGCGAATTTTGTTTTTTAGTGTAGACTGCAATAATTGCAATCTCAACAAATATGGAGTTTGTGAAAAATGTTATGAATGCTATGAAACAAAATTACGCCATTATCAGCGAACAATTAATTGAAAACCAAAATACCAAAACAGCTCACCTCGTTGCAAGAACACAAGAATACAAAAATGTCATCAAATCATTGAAGGCAAAAATCTCTCGACGAGATACTACAATTAAGAATTTCGAATTAATTGAAGAAAAAGATCAAAAACATTATTTGGTAGAACTTCTCTCGATTGCGCTAGAAGAAGGAAAGTTACATGAAACCCAGTTCTTTTATCAATTATTAGAAAATACTTTGCAAAATTTGGTTTCGTCGAAAAATGTTAACGGTTTTCGATACAAAGAGTGTATCATTCATTGGTGTTTATTACTTCGATTTTATGGTGGTTCTCGTTTGTGGAATATTTTGAAAGGAAATTCTCCCGGTGAAACTATAACATCTGAAAACGCATTAGATAAGCTTAATCTATTACTTCCATCTATCTCAACAATTAAGAGCTATCTTCCAGACTTGTCTTTTGGTAACCTTGTCGACAGTGATTTGAAAGATATTGTTAAAGCCATGGCATTGAATAATATTAGTAATAAGATCATAATTTCATATGATGAAATAGAGATTAGAGGAGGATTATGTGTGATGAAAAGTACTGGAAAAGTAATTGGATTCACAAATTGCAATGAAAAGTCGTTTGAAGATATATATAACGCAAAAAGAGAAATTACACCAGACGATATTGCTAGTCATGTGTGCCAGTTTTTTGCAACAACTATTGACGGTGAGATGTCTTTTCCTATTTGTTTTGGTGGTCACGAATCAAACCATTATGAATTTATTACAAAGAAAATGACAGAAATTAGAGATCAATTCAAACGAACTTCTTATGGAGATTATGTTTTAGAAGTGGTTAGAGGTTGTAGTGATGGATTAGCTGGTAATTATCAATATGCAACCTCTCATACTAATGAAAATTATGTTCACCTTTTTGATTGGTCTCATTTGCTCAAACGGTTGAGAAATTGTTTATTGAAAGGGGATGATTTGATTATTGAAAAAGAGAGTTTTTCTATGAATACATTATTGAAGGTTAGAAATGAACCCCAATTGCGAGACTGGGTATCGGAAAATATAATTTACCCAGTCGACATTATGAAAATGGAACCTGTTTTTGCATTGATAGATTCTAATGTTATTAGTGGAATTGAACAAAGCAAGCAAATAGGATGTTGTGCATTAGCAAAATATTTAACGTTAATGCAACAAATACATCAAATTTTTGACGATGAACGATGTTCAAACTGGAATGAGAAAAAACAATTAATTGAATCTGTACTGACAACACTTAAGGAATGGAAAGATGCAAATTCTAACATCATTAGTGACGAATTGTATTCTCATATTGTGATGACTATGACTTCACTTCGTTCTCTTTTTGAAAAATATGGAAACCATACTCAAATTAAGGCTTGTGGAATTTCGACATTAATTGTTGAACTTTTTTTTCCTTAATTCGAGGAAAAATACGATACCCTAATTTTCGAGATTATTGTGGGATCTATCGAGCCGTATGGATTGCTTTGAAGACGAAATTGGCAAAAATTCTCCAATTAATGTCAATCAACAATCAACCACAAAGTGTTATGGAAATTGTAACGTAAGCTTAGACTATTCTGAATTACATCGAAAACACTATGTAAAGAAACACATTCTTCAAGAAGACGATGAGGACACTTTGTTAGAGAAAGATCAAACTATTTCTGAAGAGATGTATGAATATGTGCTCGATGTCACTCAAGATTTTCTTCCACAGAAAAATGTAATGCTGATACGAGAGTATTTATGTAAACAAGCACCAGTCGCGGATGATGGAACTATTATGAACAATATTTTTCTCAGCTTCCCTGAATGTAATCAAATAATGGTCCGACAACGATCATTCATTAAGCACTTACAATGTCACAATTATTCACCTCAGCAATGCAAAGATACACTGTACAACACAATTATTACTTCACTCAAATCTCGCCAATTTGGCCAACATGTTGAGGGTATTGTTGAGGAAATAGCAACCAAATTGGTAACCAATACCTTTAAGCAAATTCGAATTCGAACAGAACCTGAATTACCAAAAGAATCAGTTATTACATTTAATTCAGAAAAAGGATTATTTGTTCCATCTAACGAGAAGCAATCACAAGCAGAAAATATTTCAACATCAAATATCGCCACCATCGACTCTATTTCAGAAGATTCAACTCAAATGTCAGAAACTTCACCTCAAAACAAATATGTATTTTTTGATTTTGAAACGACTGGATTATGGAAGAATGATGATCCACCAAAAATTACGGAATATTGTTTTGTGGACGTTTTGACTGGAGCTGTTTTGTATGGCTTAGTTAATCCTGGAAAAGTGATTTCTAACCAAGCACAATCAATTACAGGACTTAACTTGAATAGTTTAAGATCAAAATTGCCTATTGAAGGGCATGTGAATGATATTATCCAATTTTTAAACAATAACTCTCAAGGAAAAACTTACTTAATAGCTCATAATGGAGACCGTTTGGATTTTAAAGTTTTTGCCAAAGAATTTTTCGGAAAGTTTTCTGAATTTAATCATGACAATATTGTCTTTGTTGATTCTCTCCGATTAATGAAATCAGAATCGACTTTACACAATTGTCTTCCTCGGAAAATGACAAAGAAAGGGAAATCTAAACCAGTTTTTGCTGAGGATGTATTAATTGAACACTTTAATTTAGGAAATGTCAACAATTCACATTGTGCATTTTATGATGTTATTGGATTGCTTAATATTTTGATCAAGTTTTATGGTAATCTCGACGATGCATTGAAAGCTATCGAGTGCTTCAATACCAACCAACTTAAAAGGAAAAAAGAGAAAATTAATGACAATAATGATGATGAACACAAAGCAAAGAAGAAAGTTGGATGTAGATGTAAAAAAGGAAATAGTTTGAATTGTAATTGTGCCAAGCTTGGAAGAATATGTGATGCAACTTGTAGGTGCAATTCAGAAATTTGCAAACGGAGACAGTGCCAAGTTTGTTCCAACTACACGGAACTAATATTGTGTTCCTGTTGTTCTGATATTGTTTGTGAGCGATGTTCTTACAATGGAGAATGTCAACGATGTTCGATATTCATAGTTTATCATTGCAAATGTTGTCACAGACTAACCAATGCCGTTTCTAAATGCCTTCAATGTCAAAATTCAACATGTTGCAAATGTTACTATGACGGCCTTTGTAAGATCTGCCATCCAAACATGCCAACATTGCTGTGCAATTCATGCCACAAGCCTTGTTTATCACTAACTCCATGCAAGGATTGTGGCTTGAAAGTATGTAATGCCTGTTTGAGAGAGAGATGGTGTCGATCATGTGATTGTGATGAGGGGGAATGGTTGTCTTCAACTCAGTCACAATTCCAGTCCTCCATGGACGTGACAAATTTTTAAGAAGTAGCTACCATGGCTCTTGTAATGCGAATTCAACATATTGACGCACCAATAGTGATGTGGTGTTTCCTTTATGTGTCAGAAACAACCAATTGCATTGGCAGGTTTTGATGGATTGAAACCATCATAAAATCATCCTATGATCGTTGTGTTATTAAAATTCCCAGCGAAAAGTTTTCTCGTAGCTTGAGGTGTTCACGAAAAAATACGCTCGAGTTGTCCACCCGTGAAAAAATTGAACACATCACAACGATTATCATTATTCTTTCCTCCTTGAACAGAGCTAATGATAGATCCAACTAGATCTTCGAGCATAAAAGTACTCATACACCATAGAGGTCCAAGATAGAAAATGGAGCTGTTCAACATGAACAATGATATAATGATGAGCTTAAGTATTAGACTTAAAGAGGAAAATGAATGACTGTATGTGAAGCCAGTGTTAAAATAATAATGTCAAAGTCCATCTCGATGGTTTGTAATATTTCAAAAATTTCCTTTTTCATACTGTACAAAATTTCAAGACTTCTCACCACTGGATGCATGATGATGTGTATAAAAGTGGAAAGTCTATTGAGAATATTATAATGCTTGTCTGATATTTCATCCTTAAAAACCTCAATACAATAAGCAAATATCATGTAGTATTCGATTGCTTTGAAATAACTCAATTCATCCAATCCACGGACTCTTCGGTGATAGAATGAAGGTGTTTTGATTTCATATAGTTTGTCTATCGTTCCTTTAGTAGTGGGAAAATTCTCAAGAAACTCAACTTACTATTAATAGCGTCAATGTTGTACTTATTTTTCAAATAGTTCAGCAATTTGGCACAGAGATCTTCAAGTAAATTATGTAACAAATCACAAGCAATCTGTGTGGTCCATGTAAAGTATGGTATTCTTACCAAGATTGACAACCCTTTAACACCATCAAATTGCTAAATCTCTCCCTTAATCATTAATTTGTAATTTTCAACAATTTCAGACCAAACACATTCCTGTTCATTTCCACCCGAGCTATAAATGGTTCGATCTTAAATCTTTCTACCATTCTTTTTACACCATCGACAACTTGAAGTTCCAGCAAGGTTTGTCATGCATAATAAATCATAACATTGGAAGGCAACTTACAGGTGTCTGGAAAGAGATCATTTAAGATTCTGAAAATTTCGTTCATCATTACTTTGGTAGCCTTAAATTTGACATACAGCTGTAGCATGTCGAATATTAATTCTCCCAAAGTCTTACTGGAATGAGTGGAAATCGGATTACGTGAGTTGGGAATTTGATTCATAATCATAACGAGTGCTTGTTTTTGAAACACCTCAAAAAAGTCCTTTCAGTCCTTTGTTTAGGACTCTCTTCATACTCGTTAGAGAATTCTTGAATAGGGGATTGATCCTCTTCTAACTTTCTCTTCTTGTTATTCTCACCTTGAAGGCTAGAGTTTACTTGGTTTGGCTGGGACATATTAGACACTACTACACTGTGTTGCTGTTGAGGTAATTTTTTGAGCGATGATTCCCTCTAAAAATTACAAATTAGTGTTGTAACAGAGTTACAATCTTAGACACATTCGTGTCACGATAAAGTTTTCTAAGTATAGGGGGCGGAGTTGATAATACTTTTTGAGTGACAGTTGGAGTTTCCAAACTCTGAAGATCTATCATTGTTCAAAGGAATGTCTGGTATTTTTTATACGTTTGTTAAGATAGCATATCGTTCCGTGGTAAACTCTTTGACCTTCTGTTAGAAGTATAGGTGCATCTAACCGTGTTTCATCCAAAGGTTATAACATCACCAATCAAGAAACGTCATTTCTCTTAAGAAGTCTTCATAAGCAAAGCTTTTCTCACAAAAAGAAGAACGATTTTTGGCGGGCTTTATTTTAATATCTGATCAAAAAAACTTATAAGCCATCATGCTCACTCTTTAATCTTTCCTTCTGTAATGACTTCTCCTCGTAATAGGATAGAATCGATAGTAAGAGAGTAATATCAAAAGAAGCGAGTTGTTAAATTGAATGGCTACGGCCATATCACGATGAAAGCACCTCATCCCGTCCGATTTGAGAAGTTAAGCATCGTCGAGCTGCATCAGTACTGAGGTTGGAGACAACTTGGGAACCTGCAGTGCTGTAGCCTTTTTTTGCCAAACAAAGAAAAAAAAAAAAAGAAAAAATAAACTCTTGAGTTTATTACGTTTTATTGATATTCGTACATTATAAATTTAGAGTAAACGATATTTACTTTTTCATCTTTCTTGATTTTGTAATTTTCGAAGAGGAAGACATGGACCTCTTTTCCAAAGTATTCTTTGAGGATCGCTTCACAGTGACTTGCATTCCCGTTAAATTTGAGACATGATAATCCAAATTTTTTCTTCTTCTGGTTCCACTCACTACATTACATGGATCAATATCAAAATTAGGTAATCGTTTGGTAATATCAATAGGTTGAGATCGAACCCATTCGGTTTTTGTTGGAATTTTATCAGTGTTGTTGGATGGAGAAGAGGAATTGTCGTTCGATGATGTTCTAGAGACCATGATGTTGTTGTTGGTTTAAAAGTATATTGCTGTTACTTTAGTTGTTTTGTTTTTTGTTGATGATTTTCGGAACAACAACTCGATGACACTTTTTATCGAGCTCGCTGTCATCCATTTTTTTGTGGAATACTGAAACATCTGAAAATTCTCTAAAAAACTGGAAAGACATTCAAAAATAAATTCATAAGATGAAGAAAATAAATGATTCCAACAACAACAAAGAAAAACAAACACTAACAACTGCATTCAATTCAGCAAAGCAAATAATCAAAATGGTCTGCACAAGAAGCAACAAGGGATACAACAATTATTCTTCCGAAATTTCCATGGATAATATTGTCGGAGGAACAAGACAACGAAAACAATTCAATTACCGAGTGATGAATTAATATGGTGAGGAAGTCATGAACAATCAGTACTTCTCCTCACGACCCTCCCATAATACTTTGGAAATGAGAAATAGGAATTTCCGAAAGTAGAGTTCTCATCTCTCCAAACATAACTATTATCAACCACTATGTAAGAATGTTTAAATATTTAAATATATTGAAGACACATAGATTTGACCCCTTATCTGCCAAATGTATCCACATGCTTCACAAATTCAAATAAATTTACCCTCCATAACCTAGGTTTAACCAAGTCTCATTCTTGAAGTTGTCAATTTGAAAGGGAGAAATTGTTGGCATTTACAGTAAGACACTTGCTTTCTTTGAGGATGATCAGACATCTCTCAGAAATGCACACCTTTCATCAAGTGAATGACAATTTCATTGGGAAGGCAACTTTCATTTATGGTTTGGGTCATCATCCATCACTATCAAGTTTACAATACATCAAAAATATCATTGGTTTGTTGAAGGTCCAGCAACACGTCACACCAAATCTTTAAATTTTTTCAATAATTATTAACAGCATTCTTTCACACAAACAAAAAACTCAACAACAACTTCCTCTCCAACAAGAACAACAAAATGTGTGACGACGTTCAAGCACTCGTAGTTGATAACGGATCTGGTATGTGTAAGGCTGGTTTCGCTGGTGATGATGCACCAAGAGCTGTCTTCCCTTCCATCATTGGTAGACCAAAGCAAAAGTCCATCATGGTTGGTATGGGTAACAAGGATGCCTATGTTGGTGATGAAGCTCAATCCAAGAGAGGTATTTTGACTTTGAAGTATCCAATTGAACACGGTATTGTCACCAATTGGGATGATATGGAAAAGATCTGGCATCACACCTTCTACAATGAATTGAGAGTTGCTCCAGAGGAACATCCAGTCTTGTTGACTGAAGCTCCATTGAATCCAAAGGCTAACAGAGAAAAGATGACTCAAATCATGTTTGAAACCTTCTCTGTTCCAGCCATGTATGTTGCCATTCAAGCTGTCTTGTCTTTGTATGCTTCTGGTCGTACCACTGGTATTGTTTTGGACTCTGGTGATGGTGTCTCTCACACTGTTCCAATTTATGAAGGTTATGCTTTGCCTCATGCCATTTTGAGATTGGATTTGGCTGGTAGAGATTTGACTGATTACTTGATGAAGATTCTCATGGAACGTGGTTACTCATTCAATACCACTGCTGAGAGAGAAATTGTCAGAGATATCAAGGAAAAGCTCTGTTATATTGCTTTGGACTTTGAACAAGAAATGAAGATTGCTGCTGAATCATCCTCCGTTGAAAAGTCTTATGAATTGCCAGACGGTAACGTGATTACTGTTGGAAATGAAAGATTCAGATGTCCAGAAGTTTTGTTCCAACCAAACTTCATTGGTATGGAAGCTGCTGGTGTCCATGAAACTACTTTCAACTCGATTGGAAAGTGTGATATTGATATCAGAAAGGATTTGTATGGTAACGTTGTCTTGTCTGGTGGTACTACCATGTTTGAAGGTATTGCTGAGAGAATGACCAAGGAATTGACCAACATGGCTCCTGCTTCCATGAAGATTAAGGTTGTGGCTCCACCAGAAAGAAAGTACTCGGTCTGGATTGGAGGTTCCATCTTGGCTTCATTGTCCACCTTCCAACAAATGTGGATCACCAAGGAAGAATATGAGGATGCCGGTCCAGGTATTGTCCACAGAAAGTGCTTCTAAATTGACCTTGGATGCACATTATCAAATTCCAATGTAATAAAACATAAAAATCTATGTAAAATCATGCATGAGTTGTGTCTTTGTAAAATTGATTTGTAGTCTCCTATTATGTCAATTTTGTGTTTGGTTTATGGTTATCAAAATCACACTTCTTTTTTAACTCTGACTGTGAAAATGATCTTTCAAGAGCATTCTTATCGTAAGTGAAGCAACACTTCACAAAAGCTAAGTGAACAAGAAGAACGCAAGTGAATTGAGGAAAGAACATGTTGTTTCAGTCTTGTACGTGGTGCTTCTTGTCGAGCATTCTTAGTGGTGATGTTGTTCATCATCACAAGACGATCGTTCTGAGAGTGTTCGCTCATCAGACATCATCAACTTGAAAAAAATATTAAAATCTTCCATCATCATGGTACGTTTCTCGAGGAAGAGAGTCATCAAGGCTAATCTTCAATGATGAATTGTTGTTAATATTGTTCTGATTGAAATTTAATAACAATTCAAAATACTTCTTTCGGATGGATAATTTAAATTGTGGATGATTGATTTGGAATTGATGGAAATTGATGATGATTTTCTTTTTCATCCTCTCGATGCTCTATCGTGATGATCAACGATAATAATATAACAGAGTACCACTGCCCAACCATACTATGATTGTATCCGTAAAACTCTCGAGGCTGCCTTGTGTCTTGAGAACTTCCCATCCCAATTGATCGAAAGACACAACAAGCCAGAAGTTGAAGTTGGGTATGTTCTATAGGATTTTAGTATTGCTTTGTTGTTACTCATCACGTTGTTTATTTTGACCCGAACTCACCTCTTTTCACACAATCTCATCCTCACGAATCATTCATCGCCTTCTTTAATTGATGACATCTCAGTATGAGCAAGGAGTTGTTGCTCAACCCAGTGGTTATCAGCAGAGACAAGTTCGACAGATGTATGATTGAAGGATCTATCAACTCGGTCAGAATCAGTCTTGCTTTTAAGAAGAACGACCAAGTTGAGGAGATTATCTACAAACGTTTTATGCACTTTTTGATGCAACGTGCTGAACAATTTTTGGTTTTGAGAAGAAAGCCAGTTGAGGGTTACGACATTAGTTTCCTTATTACCAATTTCCACACTGAGGACATGTTTAAGCACAAGTTGATTGATTTCGTTATTGGATTTATGCAGGATATTAACAAGGATATCAACGATATCAAGTTGCAGTTCAACGCTCGTTCTCGTGTTGTTGCCAAGAAATACCTTGGTGCTTTTTAATTTATTGTAACCATTTTGTAATTACATCCATTATTGTTTTGAAACTCAAAATAATATAACTATTTATTCATCAATAGAGTTACTGTTTGTGGAAAACACACTTGGATTCTTTGTTAACAACAACAATGAAGCCATTTCATCAGCCTCAATCTTAAGTGGTGTTAAATTTCTTCCAAAACAACATCCCTCACAAGAGAAATGCTTTTGCAGCATGTACAACACATTGAATAGGAAGGTCATCAAGAGCTGACGTCACTCAATGATAATTATCCTAAGGAAAATAGCTCTGATACATCCAACTGGGGAGAACATGACACGTAAGATTCAGTGTCACGTCTACGGCCAAGAATTTAATGATCATTGTGCTGATTTCTTTTCACCAGTCAATTAAAATCAAAACCACTGGTGATTCCAATTGATCAGCTGTGCTTGACCTAATCCGACCATGGAGTAAAAGGAGTGTGGTGCTGACCAAAGAAATTGAAGCCCTCCAAGGTCCTTCTTAACTCCTTTCACTATTACTACTTTTCTACATTGTGATAAACTCCATCCCAGTTACTTGGTCTATGAATAGAGAAGTATTGCGAACGTGTAAGCATAGTTGTTGCCGGTCCATCATTTGGTATCAATTTTAAACACTCTTCAAATTGCAAAGCAGCTTCGCTAAAGTTTCCCATAAAATAGTTTTTCAACGCGGTGTCGTAACAAGAACGCATTTGTAACATGGCCTCATTTGCAAGAGGTAAAGGTCTTTGATCTTTTGCAATTTCTGACGTGTCTTCATTCAGTATGGTCGCAATAGGGGGTAAATCTTTCTTCCGTCCAAGAAGCTCGTAGATCACACATCCAATTGATTTTCCTTTTACACTGATTTTGTCAAGTTTTCTAAACTCTAATTGTTCAGAAACATAAGGTCTCAAGTATGTATCTTCTGAAACAATAATTTGCGTATTATAAAATTTGTTGGTACCTTCTAATCGAGAAGCAAGATTTACGCTGTCACCTAATATTAAAAATCCATTTTAATTGTGAAAAAAACAAGCATTGAATGGATGAATATTACTTACCAATGATGGTGTAGTTGAGTCTCCATCTTGATCCAAAGTTTCCCTTTTGCATCACAGTAAAATAAATGCTTGTTAATAAGTGAATACTTACAACAATACAAGACCCACTGTGAATTCCAATTCGGCATCTCATTAAAGGTTTTCTCTTTAGCCCACTTCTTTCTCAACTCCTCCATCCGCATTTGACATCTCAAGGATGCCTTACAAGCTCTAATTCCTGAGAGCGTCGAATACTGAGGGGCTCCCCAGAAACCCATCACAGAATCTCCGATATATTTATCTAAGGTTCCTTTTTCTAAAATAATCTCTTCAGTGAGAACATGAAAATATTCTGATAGTTGCTTGATAAGAATCTGTGGTTCCAGCTCCTCACTTAAAGTTGTAAAATTTTCAATGTCAGAGAAGAATATTGTTAAATTGTTCACCAATTTTCCTCCTAAATTGATTTCATTTCCTTTTTGAAGCATTTCTCTAACAAGTTCAC
The DNA here is from genome assembly GCF_008403515.1 of Naegleria fowleri. NCBI lineage: Eukaryota > Heterolobosea > Eutetramitea > Acrasida > Naegleriidae > Naegleria > Naegleria fowleri. The sequence continues at coordinate 436,031 of NW_025407976.1, forward strand.
TTGGAACAAATTTTTTAAAAGACCTTAATGCCATCTTCATGTTTTCAAAAGCTGTCGATAGCTCCAAAACCTCCTTGATCGTTGAATGAAATGGCTTTCCCTTATTAATCTCCAGATTTGAAATTGCCTTGCTCTCACATGAAAAATATGTTAGTGGTTTCGATACAGCTCTAGAAAATAGAAAGCTGAAAAACAAGCTTGCAATGAGGCATAAAATAGATATACCGACATTTATGCCAGCCAACATGAAAACATTACTGGTAAAATCTGTTTGTGGAGCCACAACCGCCACTAGCCAGTGCTGAATGCAGAATTGTAATGTCGTCCGATATAAAAGGGTTCAGAACTTACCATATTAAGAGAAAGTGTTTTGTTTACAACTCCGTGGGACACAACATATTCTTCTCCTTGAAAAGTAAATGTTTGAACATGTGCATCTGAATATGAAGTGTCTTTGTATAAAGAATAGTCAGATATTTTGGCAGGCAAAATATTGATAACCACATTTTTCAACAAGGGATCAGCAATTTCTGATGCGTCGGCAATTCTATATTCGAATTCCATGGTTGGATCATATATGGCAATAGAAGAAGCATTTTTGAAGCCCACCACTCGTTTATGAATACCTTCCTCTCGATTGAACATTTCAATAATCGCAACAAACGACCTTGGTGAGACATAGAATGATCTTACAAAGTTAGCTAAATATTCAATATTAACGTTAATGCTTGTTACTCCTATGAATTGAGAGTCATATGGAGAATAAATATTAGATTGAAAGCAAGTGTATACTCTTTGTTCGATAGTTTCTCCTTGCCTAATCATGTGATTGTAAAGAAGCATTTGTATCTAGCTCAACAAATAAAATCTTACCATTGAACATCTAAAGGAACCAAGGCTTCGTCATAAATTTGAGAGAGAGAATAGAATTCGTAGTCTCTAGGGTCCCATTTTGAAGTCGGTTCTTCGAAAGCAACAGTTCTCCTTTTTCCAAACCGTGTGAAGTAGAATGTTGATTGTAAAGATGTTTCATTATCAGGTTGAATAATTTGAAATACTTCTTGTCTTGGTTCAAACATGGGCTCTGTTTCGTTTTCCAATGGCTCCATCTTTTGGTAACCAGTGTCGACATAAAGATAATCTCCAGTCGGTGGAGTAAAATCCACAAGGTAAATCCTTCCAATGTATTGTTTATGACTGACAGCTAGAACTTTCATCAAATTCTCAAAACCTTGAGGGCTATAAATATTACTATTGTCGTCATTAATATTAATGCCACTTTCGTTCATGAAATACATTTTAAAGATTGCATTCTGTCGGAGATTATTTAAGGGTTAGATTTAACACAAAGATCTCGGCTCAACAAAACATACCTTTTGTGCATACGTTGCTTCCATGCAAAGCCGTAAAAAATCGTCAACATAACTTTCTGCACTCCGATAACTCTGAGTTATTACCTGCATTTTGACGTCATTGGAGGCAAGAACTGAAAAACCTATCGAAAGTAAAACCAAAGTCAACACGGGAATGATTATCATTACCAACATGGTTGTTACAAGCAGGCATCTAAAGCTGCAATGCATACACAACGAGTTACTATTGCTAAAATCTTCGACATTCGAAGTAGATGAAGACACTATACTACCGCTGAACGTTCTGGACTTGGCCACTAAATCGTTCTCAATAGTAAAATCATCAATTAATTCATGAATCGTGTTTAAACTTGTCGTTGAACCTAATTCATTCATCATTTTTCGCGTTAAGGACCTGACAAGCCAACCTCGGGATTTTTCTTGGCTAGGCGCATTGAGATCCCGTATAGTTTTCGCTTTAGTAAATAGATATTTATCATGAATGTTGTGATTTTGATGAGGTTCCTCCTCCTCACCTGGCGTTGCTACCAACACCGTATCGTCATGATGATGATGATGAGGGTGTTGTTTGATTGCATAAGGGTACACTCTATTACTACTCAACGTTCCGCGTGGACCCGACAGTGAATGAGCCATTTTTCAACACGCGTTTGTCTCGGGTATTTCGTTATCCGTTGTTGATCGTTGTTGTTTTTAAAGCCTCAACAATAATCTGCCTCGTCGAAATTAAATTTACGGCGGTAGATGTTGCTCTACTTTTTTTGGTCTTCTTTTTGGACGGAACCGATCGTTTTTGTGTTTACTTGCAGTACAGCTTGGAGTTGGAGATAAATGCATCTCTTTCTAGAGATCATTCAATGAAGACATTGTATTGCCAAATGTGTTTCGTTGACACGACTATAAAGTAAATTGTAACATCAAGTGACCTCAAACAACGGGTATTCGAATGGCGCAACTCTATTTATCTCTGATTATGAAATTCATCATCAATATTGATGACAACCTCCTTGCTAGTGTCGCTATAGTTGCTGACATTGTTATATTTATTTAATCTCTTGACTATTAATGATGATTCATTCAACTTTTTAAAAGAAAATATGCAGTGCTGAAGGCCTGAGCCTTTCAAGATGTTGAAAGTTTTGTTTTTGGTGGATTGATTAATGGATAATTTGAATCTTTTGTGTGGAGAAGATTCGTTGCCATTTAGCGGACATTATATTGCCTTAACTTGAATTTGTGAATTGATGCGACACCAGTGTCGCTCATTTCATTTCTTGTGACAAATTGCCTCAGAAATAAATGTCATCCTTCAATAAAAAACAACAAACAACAACTAAACTCACTGAAACTCCCATCAAACTCTTAATATCTTTTCAAATGGTTTTCGAAATTGTTTATTTTGATAGTCCCGAAGAGCTGTAAGTTTTTTGAAAGATGAACATGTCATTTATTCTTTGATAGGACTTTTTGAAACTTATTGCAGAAGTAGGGAATATTCCATACAAATTCACAGGAATCAAGTATCAGGAATGGCCACAACACAAATCTTCCACTCGTTATGGACAATTGCCCTATCTCAAAGTCAATGATCACTTGACCTTGTATCAAACCATGGCCATTGCTCGTTTCTTAGCTCAGGAATGTGGTCTCTATCCGTCCGACAGAATAGAAGCCACCCAAACCGAAGAGTACATGCTTGCTTTGGACGATGTCTTTTCCAAATTTGTTAAAATTGAATTTCAAACACCTAAAGAAAAGAGAGAAGAAGAAATTCAATTGTTCAAGGAAGGGGATCCTTGAGGACCATCTTTGGAGCATTGAACAAAGTATTGGAAGCCAATGGAGGCTATTTAACTGGAAAGCTAAATTGGGCAGATTTATTCTTCTTTGAAGTGGAATTAATTATTGAAAAGAAACTCTCGATTGATGTTGAGAGTGTGGCACCAGAGTTGAAAAAATTGAGAGAACATGTGATGGCCAACGAAAAGGCAAAGACTTATTTGGAAAGTGAGAGAAACCTCAAGAGACACTCTTAAAAACTCCCATCTTTACATTGGCAGAAGTCTCTTAATCATCATTTTCAGTTAGTCTTCAAGTTGTTGTTCCATTTCAAAACTATTATTTTCTCCAAAGTAACACTCTCATGTTCCAAGTGCTTTTGTCATCATGCAGTTACAAAGTCATCTTCACACAGAACTCTGAGGCACAACAACTTGTTTATTTTTGTGTTGATTGCTGTTTCTTTTCCTTTTTCAGCTTTTTATCAAACAATTGTCTTAGCAATATCACATCTTGTACCTCTCTCTTAATATTTCCATATGGTGTTTGGAGAATTGCTTCATATTGTTCCTGTGTGAATGGCAATTGTCTGAGAGGAGTGTTTTGAATCGTGGCAAGAATTTGTTCAGATGGCACTTGCAATAAATTAAAGTAATCTCTAATAATTTCAAATCGTCGTTCGTTCACCAAATGAAAATTCGATAATTGTTGCTGCAGGCCAAATATATTTCTCATCATCTTTTCGAGACCTAGTGTTGTGAAATTGGGAGCCTTAAATATTTCACCTCCTAACATGGCATTCGATTCTTCATCGAGTTTCATTTCATTAAATTGTGCAATCGCAAATGGTAGACTTCCAATGAATAAATCTAGAATCATACGTTCGATAGATTCAAAAAGATATCTCAATTTAGATTTTGGCAAATAACAAGAAATATATCTTTCAATTCTAAATAAATCTTGATTGAATGCATTAATAAAATCTTCTGGTTCTTTTCTTTCATCTTCACATTCATAAGTTCCATATTTCAAAAGATTGTCCATTAAATTACAGTGAATAAAGTGATAACAATGTACACGAATATCTAATTTGAGAGCAAAAAGACATTTCAAAGCAAGCTCTCGATATTCCTTTTCATAATTCACCAAGAAGAGAGAATACTTTTTGATTTTTTCCAAAGCTGTCTCTTCATCGGAATCAGAATTAACAGCCTCTGCATCCGAGCTCAATACTCGCAAATGATGAGCTCGAGCTACTTTTCTGATATTCGAATCACTCACAGCATGAGGAATTGGGCTTAACAGTGCATCAGATCTACTCTTAAAGGATGGAGAGTTATGAGTGTTGGCAGAAGAACCACCTCGTCGAGGTCTAGGCATCACTGGAGTTGTTGACCCTGTTCCCTTTCCATTTTGACCATCTCCATTTGTGGATTGTTGTTGTCGCTGTTGTAATTGTTGTTTGAACATTAATTGCTCATTCTGAATCATTTCTTTTTGATATTTCTGAAGGAGATCAGCCAACCATTCGAGACTGTCATTGAGGTTAGCCAACAGAATGAGTTGTGAATTATTGTCAATGAATTTTGTTTTTGGAAGTGAATGAGGATAGTTAATTTGTAACTTTTCATCAACCAACACAAATAACTTTTGATAGAATTTTTCTGATTGTTTGGCTTCACCTGAAGAGTTTTGTCTTTGTCTCGAATAGAGTTTCTTAAAGGTAGGATCTGCCTTAAGTACTGGATAAACACTCTCATACTCTGTTGTGAGAGATTGTTGAATGAATTTACCATTCACAACGTTATTGAACTGAACTTTGCATGCTGCCAAATAGTTCTTTAACACCAAATCAATCACTTGGAACACCTCTACCTTATACATGGGTAAAGAAAGTGAGACTTTAAATAATTCTCTCAACCATGAAGACATGAATAGAACACTATTGAGGAGAGGTCTCTTTTCGGTTTGTGACGAATAGGTGTAAGTAGAAGTTGTTTGGTTGACTGCTTCTCGTGGAAGGAATGCTGAACTTTTCAGAAAATCTTGACTGTTCAAAGATTTCGATAGTTTTGCTTTGTAATCTTCTTCAATAAGAGGAATAAAATTGTTTCGAATGAAATTATCCATGAAAGTTCGTAATGTGGATCCTTCATTGGTTCCTTCTGAATGGTCGGTGTGTTCAACCTTGATGCAAGAGAGAATGTCTAGAACAAATCCCAATACAACTTTGTACATCCAAATAATGTTATAGGGAGAGAAAATGAAGTAAGAGCTCATGCTTTCACACAGAGTCTTGACTTTGGTTTCGTCATTGGACTTGTCAGAGTTCGAAAATAGTGCAAAATCCATATTTGCTGAAAATTTGAACATGATTTCACAATCAAAGTCATTCTTTTTCTTTGATTTTGATTTTAGGTCTGTGTTGACTATGATCTTGTCGTTTTGTTTTTCCATTTCACTGTTTCGAATTCCTAACAATTCTCTCAACACAGATCCAACTTCATCCTCAACCGTTTTCCAAACATGTTCCACAGAGAGGACACTTGGAGTATCTGGTGATGACAAGGTATCAACAATTAATGATTTAAAGGTTAATAAGGCATCCTTTTTCAGTCTTCCATTGTTCGTGTTTAGGCCAAGTTGAGTCTCCATAATGTTGATTAATACTTTCACTCGTTGTTTTTTGTTATCATCCATTTGTTGATCAATGAAATTGTATAAAAGGTCCTCCATGCACTTTTTGAGTAGTTGAGCTTGTTCAGAAGAATCATTTCTATTCTTATACATGTAATCATTAATGGAATCTCGAATTCTTGTAAGAACTTCTTTAGACATGACAATACTCATAGCTCCCAATTCTTTTTCATCGCCACAACTGTATGAAGATCCTTTTTGAGCATTCTTTTGTTCTAATATTTGCACAAGGAATTGATAATTCTTTAACACTTTTTTAAGTTTCACAAAAAGTCCTTCCATCATTTCTGCAATCAGTTTTCCTTGAAGAATTACTCGTCCTGTATTTGTTTTGTGTTGCTCTAAAGGATCTTCAAAGTTAGTGCTTGTTTGTGTACCCTGATTTTCCAAAGTAGATGCTCTTTTGTTTTGAATAATTAGCCACAACAAATGTCGGTCCGAACTTTTGAGAGAATTGGAAAATTCAGAAATGTGAGCTTCAATTAAATGTCTCAAATCAAAACGAAGACTTTGAACGAGTCTTGATTGAATTTCTGGAAGCTTATTCATCACATCCAATGCCTCTACTAAAAGAATCATATATTGTGAAGGGTTTTGCTTTTCATAATCGATTGAAAGATTATCCTGGAGTATTGGAGCTGTTTTTGAAGCAGGTGAAGAATAAGATGATACTTCCTGTGCTTCACTTTTGAGAGCAGCAAGTCGTTTTGAGGGAGTGTTCAAACGAGGTCCACCAAGTTTGGAAGAAACTGGAGATACTTCTCTTTTTAGTGAGGTTGCCTCAATATTCCAATCATCTTCGTCAATGTAGTCAAGAACTCTCTGATAGGCTTGAATGTGTAGCTGTGCACGCAATTCATCAGTAATGAGATCAGGTAATTTGTCATAATATTCAACAAATTGAGCACGGACTTCATGAAGCGCTTTGATTGATCTTAATCGATCACTGTGAGCAACTGTGGAGTATGTTTTCAAAATACGAACAGCATGAAGAAAATGTTTGCTTGACACAGATTTGTTAATATCTTCTGGTGCGCTTTTAACATTCTCGACTGCTGTCAAAATATCGAGAATCTATTGATAATACATTAGAAATCAACAATAATGAGTCATTGGACACAATTCAGCCATTTCATCAAAGCACAGTTGGAGTAATAAATCAATATTAATATGAAAAATAAAATGGTTAAATCACCAAATGTGACCCATGCGAAAATCAACCAACCTCTTTCTGTTGTAAATAACTCGAATACAATGAAATTAAATCTTGAGTTCGGAGTGACAATAGTTCTTTTGCTGTTTTCACTTTTTGCATCATTTGTCCAACTTGTGTTCGTCCTCTCTCCATTAATTCCAACATATCGGAAAAATTCCTGATACTCTTGTTAAATCCTTTATAATTCACACAAACAATTTGTTGAACGGCATCATCCAATCGCTGCTTATTTTCTTTTAAACGTCTCAAATCTTCTTGCGCTGTTCCGTTTTTGAGAGAACGAGCAATCACATCAATATAACTGAAATCGGAAACTCGATAATCAGGATCAGTTTCGTTTAAAATTTGTTCTAATGATTCGTTGAGATCCAGTGCTGAGTAATTGCTGTATTGTTGGTATCGAAGTTGTTTCTCAGCCAAATCTTCTTCGGTAACTTCCTCATGATCTTGATTGATGTCAAACATGAGATCCTCATCATAGGACATTGAGGAACGCTCGTCATCCTCCTCTTGTTGTGGGACATCAACAGTTTCTTGTTTGTCTTTCTTCCGAAGCTTTTTAAAGATGTTGAGTTTTTTCATTTTTTTTGATTGTTGACGCTGCCCGCATATGGCCGAGTGGTTTTTCTGGAACTGTGGCAGCCAACTGGTCCAGCGTTCGAATCCCAGGGGTTGCTGCTGTTATCGTGAGCAGTTTAAACACCTTTACTTCCGGGGTGCCTGCTAGGAAGTCACTACGTATCTTACGTTCGACTTGTAAATAATGTACATAAAACCATCGAACAACGTTTATCATCGAATAAACCCATCCCTGAATTTTTTTTGATTGTTGACGTGAGAAGCAATGCTTGACGCGAGAATATATACGAAACAACATAAGGATATTATTGTTGAGGTGGCTGATTATTGGCCATTTGTTCTTGCATTTGTTGCATTTCCTTCATCTTTTGTTGTTGTCTTTCAGTAATCTTCTTGGCCAAATCGTCATCCTTTTTTGCTAACTCATCCTTTCCCATTGCAATATGTAACAAAGAACGATAGTGATAAAAGAGTGGATTACCAGGATTGAGCTTGATAGCAATGGAGTAGTCTTTGAGAGCTGCTTCGTGGTTGAGCATTTTCATGTGATAGACATGAGCCCTGTTGAAATAAGCTGCAGCAATTTCACTTCTCAATTCTTGTGTGAGTTGAGCACCTTCTCTTGGCTTTGACAACTCAATGGCCTTTGTGAACGTTTCAATTCCTTTTTCATTTTCGTTCATAATTACATGAATACTTCCAATACTGCTTAATGCTTTCAATTGAGCTTGTGGAGGTAATTTAACGGTAGCCTCCTCGAACGCTTTGTAGGCCCTCTCTAGTTGTGGTGCTGTCTCAAATGTTGGAACATCGCTTGGAGGTTTGTCTTTATATTCAGAGACAAATGAGTTCAACACTACCATACCATAATCTTGAAGAACAATTCCCAAGTAGTCATCAGAGGTGAACCGATCTCTTCTAGCAAGAGCTTCCTCAAAATCCTTGGCAGCATCGTTGGGCTGACCCATATAATTATAAAGAAGTAAACCTCGTTGATGGTATGCAACTGGTTCATTTGGATCAATTTTGATTGCTTCATCAAAAGCCTTGACTGCATCGACTGCTTGTCCTCTATGCTTATTGAACAACCCAATAATCATTTGCTCTGCATACTTGTCGTTTTGGCAATCAAAACTGAAAACAACATCTTGGAAAACCTGTACATCACTTTGATTGTAAAATAAGGCTCTCTCAAGATCAATAACTGCATGATCGTATTGCTTCTTGCCAAAGTAAATTCCTGATCTTTTTGTCAAAGCATCGAACCTTGAAGGATACATGCTCAATAACGTGTTCAAATCAGATAGCGCTTTGTCATTGTCTCCTATTTTCAAATATGATACCGCTCTGCATAAATAGGCCTCTAAGTTCCCTGCCTCAAGCTCAAGAGCACGATTGCAGTCATTAATGGCCTCTTGAGGTTGATCAAGGAATAGCTGTGTTGATGCACGAACACTATAACATGATTAAAGTGGTGTGAAATTCAAAGTTATCAATATGTGACTTACAGAAATCCTGGAGCAAATGTTGGCATCAAGTCGACAACTCGATCTGCAGTCTTCAAAGCATTTTCTAGCTCGCCAATTTTGTGATAACAGAGGGCCTGTCTAGCAAGAAGAATAACCTTAAATTGTTGAGAGGAGGCTGTTTTAGAGAAATTTTCCATCTCTGAAATTACGTTTTGAAGGAAAGACTTGTATAGATTCTGAGTTTTCACTGTTGGAAGAGCAGAAATAACAATATCTTCAGCCAAAAGTCTAAATTTAAGAGGGACATGTATTGTACTATTACCAATTTGCTGTAAAAACTTACCTCAAGAAATTAGCTACCTCCTTATTTTCACTTGTCGAACCGTCAGCTTGTCCATACTTTTCAAAAGTACCAATAATAGCGTCTCCAAATGACTTGATATCAGCCTCATACTCTTTAATTTGATTTTGGTCTAATTCCGCAAAAATTTGAGAATTATTAATCAAAATGTTGAGAATTTCATTGTAAAGCGGCCTCCATTCGTCCAAAGTCTTTGCTCTATAGACAAGATGAGCCTGGAAAATTAAAGTCTGTAATAATTTGTCCAATTCATTGAAATTTTGCAAAGGAAGATTTTCGGAATGTCCTTGAATAAATTGGAAGATGTGTTGGCTGAGAGCTGATTCATCAAGTGTGTGTTGATGTTCGTTCGGACTCATTCTCACAAGATTGGTGCTGAAATGTGCTTTTTGAACCATTGATTCATTTCCGAATGTAAACATCTTTGCTTCTTCAGATTGTCTTGATGAGGCATATCGAGGATGAGTCATCATCTTTGAAGCACAGACCAACAACAAGGTCTTCTTTTGATTGGAAATATTTCTCAATACGAAATTGCTGCGAGCAAGCATTTTTTTGATTGAATCCAACGATGAATGGATGCATCAGCTTATACAAACTCATTCCTCGACAATATTTCCTTTGTGGATCGATTTTCACTATTGAATGGCTTCTGATGATGGCAAAAGAGATTAAAGCCCGAGCTCGAAGCCAAAATATCTCTCGATCTGAAAGGAGGAACCCCGCCAAAATCAACCGATAAAAAACAGTTTAAAAAAATTTGTTTTGCGTGTGCGTGGATGAGTCGTCTCTCAAGCTAATCATTATTTAATAATATCGAGTACGCGTAAGATCTGAATTAAGAGTTGGAAGTTATTACTTTATAAAACATGCTTTCACCAGGCAATAGCAATACGGATGTTCGGAAGTCGCCGACACTTCTTTCAGCACCTTCCAGTGCTAAACTTTCTGTCGGAAGTTCAGTAGGAAGAGCAAAGCCAGTTAGGATGGCATCCCGAATGTTAATCTCCCAAAAAACTACAACAAATTTACATAATGAGACGGTACAATCTATATCCTCGGACAAGACGTCTCAAAATCAAAGTGTTTCTACGAGCACAATGGCAGAGGAGACTAGAAAAATTATTGACATGCTTCGAAAAGAAATTGATACTCTCAAATACGAACTTACGAATTCTGAAACTGAAAAAGAAACCTACGTGTTTCAGATTGGTGAAATTAAAAAGAAAAATAGAAGAGATTTGGAGAGGTTAGAGCAAGAACTTCAAGAAAGAAAGGAAAAACAGCTTAGCATGGAAGAAAAATTGTCACGAGTGGAGCAAATCGAAGATGCAATTATTAAATTATATCTCGAGTTGAAAGATAGAAGCTATGAAGTTGTGGGAAATGTGGAGGACATCAAAGAAATCGAAATGAGAGAAAAAGAGGAGCTGAAGAAAGAAAATCCCTTAGTAATACTGGACCGATTGAAAGCAAATCTTCGAACATTACTAGTTTTTAAAGATGACTACGAAAACGAGCTTAAAGATCAGATACGACGAAGGAAAACTGAAGCGGAATATAAGGTAGAAGAATTGAAAATCAAAATTGAACAACTGGTGAGTTTTTAAAATTGGCCTATTCTCATCAAATTCTTGTTAAATTTATTGATACAATGACCTCTTCTACCAATGTTTTCAGGAAAAAGAAAAAGAGGAATATAAACAAGCAGCGATTCAGGCTATTGCGCTCAAAGATGAAGCTCAGCAGAAGCAAAATGAGCAGGCAGAAGCTTTTGCGGAAGAAATTAACGCTATCAAGAACGAAAACGCAATGCTTGCTAACATGATTGCGAAAAAGGAACTAGATATCGACAAGCTTCATGAAATGATTGATCGAAGAGATTCAATTTTGCGTCACAGAGAGGTGCAAATGATGAAAATAACACAGCTAGAAAGTAAAATTAAGAATGATAAAACGAAGCATCAATTCGATATTAACCGAGAGAAGTCTGAAAAGTACCAAGTTTTGAAAAAGTATGAAAATGATATTAACTTTTATCAAAAGCTAGAGAATGAGAAAAAGAAATGGAGAATGAGTTGAAACGAATGAAAGATGAGGTTCGATCTCTGAAAACCAATGCAAGTCGAGAAAAGGTCCAAGAATTAACAGAAGTCAATCAAAAGTTACAAGAAAGAGTTAACTCGCTTTCAGAAGAGTTGAAGAAATATCAAAGCGAATCAAGGACTTTAAAAATCCAAGTATCAAATTTGAGGAGATCCCAAGCTGAGATGAAGCAACAATATTTGGCAATTTTCAATGCAAACCTTGAAGAAAAGAAGAAAAGAAAGGTCCAAGAAGAAGCAAATATGAGAGAACAAATTGAAAAACATTTCCATGAAAATGCTGAAAGAAATCCACAATTAGCATCGTATTACAAGAAAAAACTGAAAGAAAAAGAACGTGAAGTTGAAGAATTAAACAAAAGGCTGAAGAGAATGATTCTTCACCAGAACAGAGAGTCACAAGCTGAAAAGAATTTCCTGCAAGAAAAAACTCAACTCATTGGAGAATTGACTCAATTAAGACGTCAGCTTCCAACAGTCATTCCAAACGATGACTTTTACAATCCATCTAGCCAAACTGCTCTTCAACAACGCAATTTGCAACTCGAAGAAAAACTTCGTGACTATGAAAATCTTCAAGTTCTTTCCAAATCCCAAACGGTAAGTTTTAGAGAGATCAAAAGCAATTTTTTAATGCATG